>NW_026712939.1:0-25422 GCF_030625045.1 Achroia grisella
ACTGACTGTTCTTACATTGCTGGATTTCAGTAATGCGTTTAACACCGTCGATATCGATATCCTATTGGCCTGTATGCGTTCAATTAACATATCTCCAATGGTAACAGACTGGTTTCAAAGTTACCTGTACGGACGACGGCAGCGTATACGAGTTGACAACAGCTCCTCTTCATGGTGTCAAATTACTGCCGGCGTTCCTCAGGGTGGCGTCTTATCTCTGCTTCTTTTTGCGCTTTTTATTAATTCCATTACTATGCAGCTTCATTCCTCCTACCACCTTTATGCAGACGACCTCCAAATCTATTCGCAAGCCCCATTACATAACATTGACACTGCCATCCTTACAATTACTGCAGATCTAGATCTCATATCTAGTTGGTGTAAAAACTTTGGACTAACATTGAATGCCTCAAAAACTCAAACAATCATTATTGGTAGCCCTCGGTATATAGCAAAACTCAATTGGAGTAACCTAAGGTTGCATTGAATACAGTGATACCGTCAAGAACCTAGGTATCCGCTTCGACAGGACGCTGTCTTGGACAGTTCAGATCGCCGAAGTGAGTCGCAAGATTTTCGCTGCCGCAAGCTCACTCAGGAGACTAGGCAATTTCTTGCCAGTCTATACCAAAGTTTCGCTTGCACATACCCTACTTCTTCCTATCCTTGATTACGCTGACACCTGCTACCTAGACCTCATCGAAGACCAATTAAACAAACTTGAGCGTCCTCAAAATATTTGTATCAGGTTTATATTTGGACTTCGCAAATATGACCATGTCTCACATTATCGTGCACAGCTTAAGTGGCTTCCTATACGCCTTCGCCGTGACTGGCATATTCTTTCCCTTCTTTACTCTGTTCTCTTTAATCCTGCTACTCCTAACTACCTCAAAGATAGATTCTTATTTCTCGGTGAGGCACAACATCATGGCTTACGCAGTGCAACAAACCTCTGTCTCAAAATCTTTTCCCACACATCCTCATTCTTTCTGTACCTGCCGTTCGACTATGGAACTCATTACCTTCCTCCATACGTAGCTCACGATCACTACCCAGCTTTAAGAACTCAGTCAAATCACATTATCTTTCCTTATAATGTTTCTTTTCTGTCGTCACCATTGTTATATTACTAGTAGGTATTATTCCTATGCCTGCATCATAGTTACTTGCTGCTTGCATTATTTTGAATTGTGTTGTATCTATTTGTTGCATGTTGTTATGTATGTATGTATATATATATATATAATATTTATATTGGTGTATATTATTATTATTTTTTTTCTCTTCTATTCTAGTGCCACCTCCCACCTTTTGTCTTTTCTCCTCTACCCAAAGGTTGCCTGGAAGAGATTGCATAAGTGATAAGACCGACTGTTGTACCCTCTTAATTTTAATTACTCTATTAATGTAATTTTCCTGGTGCAATAAAGAGTATATAAATAAATAAATAGTTTTTGACCTGCTCAACCGTTATGCTACATCGTATTGACCATAAATGAATTTGCCTCGATCTCTCTACGGCAGATACTTACATATCAACATCTCCAGTGCCCCTGATCACCGGTGGCCTTCGGCTTTGTCGCCGTTGTGCCATATTCCACTCATTTGACTCAACATCTACAGTGGCAATTCCACGAGGATATCAAAATCTACGGTATTAAAGGCGTTACTAAAGTCAAGGAGTGTAAGGATAGTTAACTGACATTTTTCCATACCTAGTCAGTTAGCGATTTTGACGAGAGCAGTTGTTGTACTGTGACCAGGTCGGAAACCAGACTGAAGAGGATTTATTAGGTTGTTTTTGTTAAGGAACGAGGTGAATTGGTTGTGAATCAAACGTTCAAGGACTTTGGAAAGGATAGGTAGAATACAGATGGGACGGAAATCAGAATGAGATGCGGGATTGGCCTTTTTTGGAAGAGGGATTATTTGCGCTTCTTTCCAGATTTTAGGATAAACACTAGTTATTATGGAGTGATTAAGGATATGGAAAATAATTGGTAGGATCTGATCGAGGATAGGAAGAATCATATTGTGACTGATACGATCAACACCAACAGCACTAGAGGAAATTGCTATAATCCTTTTCTTAACATGACACTGTGAATTGATTAAAAACGAAAGGAGAATAGTTTGGAGTCGGAAGTGTGGAAAGATAGAATAGAATAGAAAATCATTTATTCAAATAAACTTAATTTAAGCACTTTTGAATAGTCATAACAATTTGTTTTTTATCTACCACTCGTTCGGAAAGCTGTCTCATCACAAGAAGAACGAGCAACACATTTGTGTGTTATTCTTTAAATAATCATTTTAAGTTTACATTTACAAGTCGAAACGTGTGAATACAAACTACCAACTAGCACAATTTTTTTTGGGTCAAATATAAATATACAATAAGATTAAATAAGTTTGTTTGTTTGTTTGTAACACTTTATTGCACAATAAATACATTTAAATTAACTAAAGATACAACGATCTTAAAAAAAATAATATATAAGATGTACAATGGCGGACTTATCCCAAATGAGGGATTTCTTCCAGTCAACCTTTGAATGACTGAAAAATTGTGGAGTGGTGGAAAAATATATGTATATATACATATACATGACAATAACAACAAAGGAAAAAGAAGCAAACGCATTATATATAACTATTATATATAACATCTAGAATATTAAATAAATATTTAAGTATAATATATAAATACGTATACCTACATATATATAAAATAATAATAATAAAATAACAAATGTATAAATAGTAACAGTAGAAATATATAAAAAACAATATTACTATATGTTGACGCGGTAGCTACGGGGACGAGGGTGCGGGGGAAGCGAGAAGACGCGATCGACCGGCGACACCGGCAGTAAACCTACAGACGCGCGAGCGCAACTTAATAAAATTGTAATTGTCTTAAATCTTTAGAAAATAAATAAGTACGTAAACTCATCTTAATATTCTTTGTACAACCCCGTACAAAATTGGCGACCGTGACAGGACTTTGATCAGCAGTTGCAACACGGCTGGATTTCAAAATTCCACACAATATCAAAACTGGACCGCATTGTGTTACCTACATGTGAAGTGTCAGTGACTGCATCATCACGAGAGTGCATCATCAAGAGAAGTAGCTCTGTCCTTAACCATCCATTTTGTTCATAAATTCCCCTTCAATTTGTGCTTAAGTGAGTTGTACTTTGAGTAGGTAATTCTAGTGTTTCTGGTTCATTTTGGTGTCATTTTAAGTATATCAATAGTTTGATTATATGTGTACACCATAGTGCATGTATATTTAAGGTACTTAATCATCTTAAATAATTACTTTTGCCGTTTACATTCGTCTAAAATAGCAATCAAGTGTTTTCTTTACTTCAAACACTTCTTAATACGAGTGTAAACATTATTTATTTGCAACTTATTCTTAATATAATTAAACCTTAATATTATCAGAGTATACATATAAAATAAATAAAAACAAAATATATCCTTAATGCTCAGCGTCTCGTAATATTAATCATTATTTTGTACCATAATTAAACTACACTTTATGCCTTCATAGTTCATAAGTTACTCATTTATTTACGTAAGTGTTATATTAAACTAAACATAAACTGTAACATTAGTCAAATATCTTAAACAATCTCAAAGTTTATAACAATTATATCAAATTGATATCGTTTTGCTCATTATTAATCGCTAACATTCCAGATTACCCACTTCAAATGAATAAACATCAACCGGCCGCCGCTTCACCGTGCCGGTAACGCGTTCAGTGACACTGTGCCGCGGTTCTGCGTTGCACTGTGCCTCCGTCTTCATGACGGAGCGAATTCGCTCCGCCACTGAGGCGGCCACTACCACCGTAAACGTGGCTTCTCGCCGTCGAGAGGAGCTGCCATACCATCTGCGCGAAAAACTGGCGCGAAAGAGAGATCTCCGCCGCCTATGGGCTCGCACCCGCTGCCCGCGGGTCAAGCGTGAGCTCAACTGCCTGGCTGCGGAGCTGTCGGAAGGGATGCGGGACTGGCGTGGCTCCTCCTGGGAGGCCGTCATCTCCCGGGCGGACGAACACGCCACCACCCTGCACGCACTCAACCGACAGCTCACCAACGCACGACCCCCCGTCTGCCCGTTGCTAGACGAGACGGGCAGACGTTGTTACGCAGCTCAGGACCGGGCAGAAATCCTGGCACAGCACCTGGAGGGGCAATTTACGGCCAATCCCGTCGCCGCCGACGCACCACGCACTGTCGTCGAGCACCACGAGCGAGTCGTACGTCGCGTATGCGAGTTCCGTACCGCTCCGTCGCCGGACGTAAACGAGGTGAGCTTCGTTTCGCCCGGCGAGGTAACGCGGCTCGTCAGCCGCCTGCCGAAGCGCAAAGCGCCCGGAGCGGACGGGATCAGCACCGCAGCGCTCGCACAGCTGCCCCGTAGAGCCCTAGTATGTCTAGTGAGGCTCTACAACGGCATACTCCGGACCGGCCACTTCCCCAACAGCTGGAAGTTGGGTAGAGTCATAGTCCTCCCGAAAGCCGGCAAGGACAAACGTCTGCCGGCAAGCTACCGGCCCATCACTCTGCTCTCGCACGTAGCAAAGTCGTTCGAGCGCCTTCTGCTCCGCCGCTTGAAACCGACCCTGTCGCCTCGCGACGAACAGTTCGGTTTCAGAGGCGGACACTCGACGACTTTGCAGCTGACGCGCGTGCTCCACCACATGGCTGTCGAGCACAACCGCGGCCACTACACGGTCGGCGTATTTCTCGATATAGAGAAGGCGTTCGACCGTGTGTGGCACGACGGTTTGGTGTCGAAATTGCTCGACACCAACACGCCGTCAGCATACGTGCGAGTAGTGGACACTTTCCTCTCGGGCCGGAGCTTTTACGTTTCGGTCGAGAACTGTGACTCTACCACACGCCCAATCGCCGCCGGAGTCCCGCAGGGCAGCTGCATCTCGCCAGCGCTCTACTCGACGTACACAGACGACATCCCCACCTTGAGGGATGAGCTCCGAGAGGGAGAGAGGGATGTCGTCCTCGCTCTATTTGCCGACGACAGTGCCTTCCTCACGTCGTCTCGCCGAGCCTACGCAGCCGCTCGCAAAATGCAGCGGCTGTTGGACCTGCTCCCCGAGTGGCTGGATAAGTGGCGTACCACCGTTAACGTGGGTAAAACGGTGGCGCTGCTTACCCGCCCCGGGTGCAAATATCCGCCGCCCCTCCTATTGAGAGGCCAGCCCATCCAGTGGGAACGCACAGTACGTTACCTAGGGGTGGAAATCGACCGGTCGCTGCGTATGACGCCGCAGGTGGACCGGGCTGTTACCCAAGCCAAGGCAGCCCGTGCTATGCTGCGACCGGTCTTACAATCCAGACTGCAGCTGCGGACGAAGGTAGGCATCTATAAGACCTATATTCGTTCGCGGCTCACATATGCCGCCCCCGCATGGTACGCACTGTGCTCGGCGTCACAGCGGCGGAGACTGCAGGTACAACAAAACGCCGCCCTCCCTCTATGCATAAATGCCGGACGGTACGTCCGTAATGACGTGATCGCCCGCGACCTCAAGGTCCCATCGGTGGAGCAGTTCGTCGTCCGGTTGACGCGCGCGATGTTCTCGCGCGCGGACAGCGGGCGCGAAGCGCACCTGCGCGACCTCGCCCCTCTCCACGCGCGCCCACCGGACGCCACTCGCGCGCTCCCGCGCGACCTACTCTCCACCGAGTGATCACGTCATTTACGTGACGTGGCGGCGTTAAGCCGGCTCGGCGAGCGACATAATGATTCCTGCCACACAACGCCCACAGGCGGCTGCTTAGAAGCAGCCGCCCTCCGGCCGGCCGGCAGGTCGGCCGGTAAAAGAACGACGCTGGGGTGGTTCACCCCAGCAGAATGCCCGGGCAAGGAGCGCAAGCTCGGGGCCCGTACCCAGCGGTCCAGTTAGGACCAGCGGACGACCCAATAATAATAAGTTGCACTGTGCTTCACCGTGTCGCCAGAACACTGTGTGGCACTGTGTCGCTCTGTGTCTCACCGTGTCTACGCATTGTACGACACCGTTTTCGATTGCGATTTGGATTGGTGCGCATTTACTTTACTTAATTTGTTGTTCAATGTTGATTTATATATTTCAAAATGCCTACGGATACCGACTTAAATAAAGGTGGATCTTCTAGCAGTAACTCCGATTTTGAAAGGAAAAAAATGAAGGAGTTAATTAAATTACGCGGAGCAATTAAGGGTCGCTTAACTCGATTTAAAGATCATGTTTCTGTATTAAATCTACTAAAACTAGAAGATGTTACCGACATTCAATTAAAGGAATTAAAATTTCGTTTAAGTAAAATAGAAAATTTACTTTTTGAGTTTAATGAAGTTCAGTCTCAAATTGAAACGTTGTCGTCTGTTGATGATGAGAATGAGGTGGATGTTTTTGAAAATTTATACTACAGTACATTGTCTTTGGCCCAACACATAATTGACTCTCACGTCACTATACAAGAGAAGGACGCCAGTCTTCACTCGGCTAGATCATCATGTTCAGACGATTGCAGCCGTCACAGCCTAGGTAATATAAAGCTCCCGACAATAAAATTACCTACCTTTGACGGGAATTATTTAAAATGGTTAGAATATAGGGACACATTTGACTCATTAATTAATTCAAATGATTCCATTTCAAACATAAATAAATTTCATTACTTGCGGTCATCATTGGAAGGTAGTGCAACTGTAATTATAAAATCGCTTGAATTTACATCAAAGAATTACAGTATTGCTTGGGGATTAATATGCGAACGTTATGATAATAAAAAAGTACTCATCAATAATCACTTAAAGGCATTATTTGAAATAGAATCCATAACAAACGAATCTCATAAGGCAATACGGTTTCTTGTTGATCATGTTTTAAAAAACTTAAGGGCTCTTAATACATTAGAACAGCCTACTGATAAATGAGATCTTCTTATAATATACTTGATTTCAACAAAATTAGATTCTATAACATTTAGTAAATGGGAAGAACATAAGAATAATTTTAAGGACTTACCTGTACTGAGCGATTTCATGCAATTTTTACGTAATCGTGCGGACATTCTCGAAACTTTGGCTATTAGTAGAGGTGACGCGAAGCGCGAACATAAATCTACATTTCATAAAGATTATCACAAAAAACCTGAAATAAAATTTAGAGATCATTACAAAACATCAAAAAGCTTTGTAACTTCCGCTACCGCTAAACATAATTTATCATGTCCCTTCTGTAACCAGCACCATCGCATTATCGATTGCTCGTCATTCAAACAATTATCACCACAAAATAGATGTGGTGAAGTTAATAAATTAGGACTCTGCTCCAACTGTTTACGAAGAGGTCATTCTGTAGCCGATTGTCGTTTGTTAGGCACCTGCAAAACATGTAGAAGAAAACATAACACATTATTGCATCTAGATAATAACAGTGTACTTGAAACAAGCACAACTTTGAATCATTGTAGCTACGTACCTGCATCCGCGTCGGTTATACCGTTGTTCCCCGCAGAAATAGACGTCCCTATTTCCGAGGTTTCTTCAATAAACGTGCCGGTATCCTTGTCGACTCGATGTCCTGGTCAGGTTCTTCTTGGCACCGTCTTAGTTAAAATAATTAATCCTGAAAATAAAGGTACTTACCTCGCTCGTGGATTACTTGACGCTGGCAGCCAGTCCTCCTTCATTACAGCACACCTGAAAGAAAAAATAGGATTAATTAGTAAGGGTTCCGATACTTTATGCATATCGGGTATTAATAATTCTCGAATGCCCATTACCGACAGTTGTGAAATTACTGTACAGTCATGTTTCAATCCATTTAAAGCACATCTTAAGTGTTTGGTGGTTCCTAAAATAACGGGCGTACTACCTAATGCTTTAATAAATACCTCAAAGCTTAACTTACCTCAAAACATTCAATTAGCAGATCCTAACTTCTTCCTCCCTTCAGATATTGATTTGTTGCTGGGTGCTGAAATATTTTTTGAAATTATGTCATCCAATCAAATAAAACTTGGGCCTAATATGCCCATACTTCAGGATACACAATTGGGTTGGGTAGTAGCAGGGCCTCTTTATACAAACAATCTGCAAAAATATAAAAAAACTCATTGCAATTTTACTAGAGAAATTAGTGATCAATTGTCAAAATTTTGGAATCTTGAAGAAGTTCCATCCATAAAAACAGTGATGTCACCTGATGACGAAGTTTGTGAACGCCACTTCATTACTACAACAAAACGTTTGAAAGATGGTAGATTCTCGGTAATGATGCCTCTTAATGAATCTCCCGAAAAGGTACTTGGCGATTCCTATTCAATTGCAAAAAAACGTTTCTTGAGCCTTGAGAAAAAATTTCATAAAAATCCTGAATACAAAAAAGAATATACCAACTTCATTAATGAATATGAGAAACTCGGTCACTTGACTGAAATCGACAAACCTCAATTCGGGTACTTTATGCCACATCATGGCGTCACTCGACAAAATAGCGAAACTACAAAACTTCGTGTAGTATTTGACGCTTCCGCGAAGACGACATCACATAAATCCTTAAATGATATCCAGTACATCGGCCCCGTTGTGCAACATGATTTGATCGACATCTTAGTACCTTTTTGTCAGCATAAATACGTAGTGTCTGGTGACACAAAAAATGTGCAGACAGGTCATGATAGACGAATCCCAAAGGCATCTTCCACTTATTTTTTGGAGAAATAGTGAAACTATGCCCCTTAAAACTTTACGTTTGAATACGGTCACTTACGGGACCGCATCCGCACCATATCTGAGCACGAGATGTCTACTTAAACTTGCCGTAGAATGTCCAGATCCCTTAATATCAGAAATCATTAAAAGTGACTTCTACGTCGACGACCTCTTAATAGGTGCTTCAGATGAGAATGAATTATCACACATTTGTAAAAACGTGGTCGAGGTTCTTGAAGCTGCTTGCTTTCTTATACATAAATTTCGAACAAATTGTCCAAGAATCTTTCAAGAAACCCCCAGATTTTTTAAAAGAATCAAGTGTCCTGGGTGTTTTATGGACACCTAGCGCTGACACATTAATATTTCAAATAAACATAGACTAACACGAAGAAAATATTACCAAGAGGATCATTTTATCAAATACATGCAAAATATTTGATCCATTGGGTTTCTTAGGTACATGCTACTATTACACTTAAAATTATTTTACAACGATTGTGGCAAATAAAATTAGATTGGGATGATTTAGTGCCAGTAAAAATACATAAAATTTGGAAAAAGGTTGTTACAAACTTAAAAAATTTACTTACCCTCAACATACCAAGGTTTGTGCTATGTCCATCCCCAGTCGTTATAGATCTCCACTGTTTCGTCGATGCTTCACAGGAAGCTTACGCGGCCAATATTTACTTACGATCAATAAACAATAATGGAAAGGTCTTCACTAAACTGCTATGTGTCAAAACTCGCGTAGCGCCTTTAAAACCAATCACTATCCCAAGGCTCGAGCTTTGTGCTGCCGTACTGGGAGCTCGACTTGCAGTCAAAGTTAGTGAAGCTCTTCGTTGTAAAATTAATAGCAAAACGTTTTGGTCGGACTCGACAATAACTTTAAGTTGGATTAAAACTCAGCCTAAACTTTTAAAAGCATTCGTATGCAATAGGGTGCATGAAATTCATGAGTTGACGGACAGGGAATCCTGGCGATACGTTCCTACCGAAATCAATCCATCAGATATGGCGTCGAGAGGCGTGGATCCTAAAGTCTTAGCTAGTTCTTCATTGTGGTGGAACGGTCCTTCCTTTCTGTCAATGCATGAGACGGAATGGCCACAGAAACTTAATACTATGCACAAGGAATTGCCGGAAGTAAAAGTTCATCATGTAAAAAATATAAATCATAAATTCATAAATTTTGAAAATTATTCAAACTCATTAAAATTAAAAAGAATATTTGCTTATGTTTTTCGATTTGTCAATAATTGTAAAAAATACAAAAACAAACCGGTTCTCTTAATGAAACTGAACTTCGTCAATCTCTCATTTATTTACTTAAAATAGCACAAAATGAATCGTTCAACCTCGAAATAAATATTCTTCTTAAGGGCAAATCACTTAATTCAAAGTCAAATATTTTACAATTAGCTCCCTTCATTGATGACTGTGGATTGTTAAGAGTTGGTGGTCGCTTAAAAAACACTAATCTCAATTTTGATAAAAAACATCCTATATTATTATCTGCTAAACATCACTTTACAAAAATCTTAATGTCAAACGAGCATTTACGTTTGTTTCACGCAGGCCCTCAATTGCTCCTCAGCTCTTTTAGAGATCAATTCTGGCCCATTGGTGGCAGATTGCTAGCAAGAAGCATCGTTCGAAATTGCGTAATATGTGTAAGAATAAAAGCTAAAACTATGGAACCTTTAATGGGTAATTTACCAGTTACCAGAGCATCACAATCATACCCCTTTCAAGTTACTGGAACTGATTTTGCTGGGCCTTTTTTGATTGCAAGCAAAAAGGGTCGGGGTAGTAGAACCACAAAATGCTACATATGCATCTTTATATGCTTCTCTACTAAGGCTGTTCACTTGGAAACGGTTAGCGATCTTAGTACTCCCGCCTTTATTTCTTGCTTACGGAGATTTATCGCTAGAAGAGGTAAACCAGATTCTATTTGTTGCGACAACGGCAAAAATTTTGTCGGGGCAAACAACGAGTTGGGCAGGGTATTGCGCTCCAATTTAAACAATTTAAACGATTTCGCGGCTAATGAAGGCATAAAGTTTATATTTACCCCGCCATATTCACCGACATTTGCTGGCCTCTCTGAGGCTTGTGTAAAAAGTACCAAACATCATCTTAAACGTATAGCCGGAAACACTAGCCTTACTTACGAGGAGATGAGCACGCTTTTAGCTCAAATCGAAGCGATCCTTAACTCGCGTCCCCTATCTCCTTTATCATCTGATCCATCCGATTTAGCTCCACTAACCCCAGGGCATTTCCTCATTGGCCGGCCACTGACATCGCTGCCTACGCCTGAAAAAACTGATACAAAGATACGCACGAGGTATCAGTTGGTAGAGCAACTAAAATCTCACTTCTGGGATAGATGGAGAAAAGAATATTTAACCGAATTACAGCAGCGGACAAAATGGCGGTCCAGCAAACCAAACCTACATCAAGGCGATCTGGTGGTTTTAAAAGACCTTAACCTACCACCACTGAGGTGGAAACTCGGTCGAGTCCAAACCCATGCAACCCTGGAAATGATGGAGTTGTACGAGTTGTTGACGTTTTTACAAATCGCGGCATGGAACGGCGAGCAGTTAATAAAGTTTGCCTTTTGCCCGTCGTGACAGAGGAGAATAAGGCATTGAAAGAAGCAGCTGCTCCTTCCAAGGGGGGAGGATGTTGACGCGGTAGCTACGGGGACGAGGGTGCGGGGGAAGCGGGAAGACGCGATCGACCGGCGACACCGGCAGTAAACCTACAGACGCGCGAGCGCAACTTAATAAAATTGTAATTGTCTTAAATCTTTAGAAAATAAATAAGTACGTAAACTCATCTTAATATTCTTTGTACAACCCCGTACACTATATATAAAAAAAAATATGAAGAATACTAAAACAGCGCATCAGCAGTGTGACTCCAAAGTTTTTTAAGGCGAGCCTTAAAAGAGTAAACCGATAAAGACAATCTGACCTCCGTTGGCAAAGCGTTCCAAAGTCGAGCAGACTGTATTGTAAAGGAGTTAGTATAACAATGACTCGTATGACACGGTATTGCCAAAACTAGATTATGACTGGAACGAAGACGGTCATCAGTCCGTAACCGGAATCTTTCCTGCAGGTACATGGGCGAACTAGAGTTGTAAAGGATCTGATATAAAAGGGTAAGCAAATGAATGTTACGACGGTCACGAATAGGAAGCCAATTAAGTTGCTTACAATAGACAGAGACATGATCAAACTTATGTAAACCGAAGATGAATCTTATGCAGGGAGAAGAAAAAAGTCTACGACTTATCTCACCAATGTGTGGCCCCCATGAGAGAGTCTGATCCATGATAATTCCCAGGTTCTTCACAGTAGAAGAGAAAGGAATGTGATTGCCATCGTAGACAACATGAGGAATATACACAGATCTTAGACTACAGATGTAGTGATGACTGCCAATAATAATAGCTTGGTATTTATTAGCATTGATTAAAAGGCCAAAGCTTTTTGACCATTCGGCAATAGCGCAGAGGTCATTATTAATACTATTGATAGCATTAGCTAAGCTGTCGATAGGGGCAGCAGCATACAATTGAAGGTCATCAGCATATAAATGAAATGAGGAGGAGAGAGATTTAGTAATACTATTAATAAAAAGAGAAAAGAGTAGGGGCGACAAGACCCCACCCTGTGGGACACCCGTCAGTACCTCAGCCCAGTCGGAACGACTATCATCCACCTTCACCAATTGACGCCGGCCAAACAGATAAGACCCAAACCATGAAAGGGCAGACAATGAAAAGTTTATGGACCGCAGGATACACACCAACAGGTCAAAATCTACCGAGTTAAATGCATGAGTGAAATCGAGAAGAACTAAGACAGATAGATTCTTATTTTCAATGTTTTGCCTGATGTCGTCAGTAATTTTAATAAGCGCAGTAACAGTGCTATGTGCAGCTCGGAATCCTGACTGGTACGGACTCAGAAGGTTGTTTTTGAGAACGAACTCGGACAATCACCGAAGAATAAAATGTTCTAAAATTTTGGAAAGAAATGGGAGTATGGCTATGGGACGAAAGTCGGATATGGAAGTCGGGTTGGATTTCTTGGGAAGAGGAATGACGTGACTAAATTTCCAAACAGAAGGAAAGGTACCTGAGGATAGGGAGCAATTCAAGATATCTACGATAAGAGGCGCAAGCAGTGTCTTGTTAGGTTCAATCATATCTAGTCCGATACCATCACCAACGGCCCTAGAATTGATTGAATTTAGAATTTTTAAAAGCTTATCGACCGATATTTCCCCAAGCGTGAAAGGGTCGCCATCAATAAGAAGAGAATCAGCGAGGGAAGTTACAGTTGGTTGTTTAATAATAGGATTTAAAGTCCCAGGGGGAGCGGCAAAAGCTTGGTTGATCTCATTAAGATTCGTAAAGTTAAAATCTCCGGAATGACGTTTACCGACGCCTAAATTACGTAAGTAACTCCATAGTTTACCAGGAGGGCAACCCTCAATATTGGTGTATATATGCCTACGCCTAGCTTGACGACACAATCTATTGCACCTATTCCTCAAAGCAATATAACTTTCACGAGAAGTATCATCGGAATTGCGACGCAACCTGATCCTAGCTCTGTCTCTCCTACACATAAGAGCTTTTAGCTCCGGTGTTAGCCAAGGAGCAGGATTGTATTTTAGGCGCACTTGCTGAACAGGAGCATGTTTATCATAAATATTCAGGAGTAATTGTTGAAATGCAGCCACTTTAGAGTCAATATCGTTGGCCGATAGGATGGGGCTCCAGTCAGCATGACGTAGATCATCCTGCAAGGCATTAATATCCACGTTGCCAAAATTATATCGTAGTACTACTCTATTCCTGCGCTTGGGATAACGGAGTTTAAAGGAGGAAAAAATAATCTGGAGATAGATTTGAGCTAGGCAACTATAGACCAATTTCTATTTTGCCAGTTCTACGTAAAGTATTTGAAAAGATTATGTTTAACCAAATGTTAAAATACTTCAGGGATAACGGACTGCTTCACAGTCACCAATATGGTTTCACCGCCGGCAAGTCTACTACTGATGCAGGTGTAACGCTTATTACACATATTCAAATCATGGGAGAACTCACAGGATGCTCTCGGCGTTTTTTGTGACTTGTCGAAGGCGTTTGATTGCGTAGATCATGAAACACTTTTGTACAAGCTCAAACACTATGGTATTAGAGATAATGACCTAAGTCTAATGAAAACTTATCTAGAGGATAGGGTGCAAACTGTAGATATTGATGGTGTAAAGTCTAAGGGAACTAATATAAAAATGGGCGTTCCTCAAGGTTCAATATTAGGCCCATTTCTCTTTTTAATTTATATAAATGACCTTCCCTACATGGTAGAGAAAGTTGCAGATGTAGTGTTATTTGCGGATGATACTTCGTTAGTGTTTAAAATTGGTCGCCAATGTAATCAATTTGACGATGTAAATTATGCTATCTCTGCTATACTAAATTGGTTCACATGTAATAATCTATTATTGAACTCCAACAAAACTAAGTGCATTAAATTCACGCTGCCTAATGTAAAACAAGTAAATACGCAGCTATTGCTTAATGATGAAATAGTAAATTTTGTTAATGATACAGTTTTTTTAGGAATAACAGTGGACTCGAAGTTACAATGGGGGCCCCATATTTCAAAATTAGCCAGTAGACTTAGTTCTGCTGCTTATGCAATTAGAAGGATAAGGCAATTAACAGACGTGGCGACGGCAAAACTTGTATATTTTAGTTATTTCCATAGCATTATGTCATATGGCATACTGCTATGGGGTAAAGCTGCCGATATAAATACTATATTTATTTTACAAAAGAGAGCCATACGTTCTATTTATGGTATGGGTTCTAGAGAGTCATTACGTCAATGCTTTAAACAATCAAATATCCTCACCGTTGCCTCACAGTACATTTATGAAAATATTATGTATACAAGGAAAAACTTAGATAGTTTCAAGAAACTTAAAGACTGTACAAGTAGAAACTTACGCAATAAAAATAAGCTAATTTTACCTAAATGCCGTCTACACAAAGTTAGTAATTCATTTTATGGTAATTGCGTAAGATTCTATAATAAACTGCCAGAGTCTACGCTAAATCTTACAGAGAGGCAATTCAAATCTTATATTAAACAAATGTTATGTAAAAAAGCCTATTATAAGATAGATGAATTTATAGATGATAGCAATATATAGCAAGAATAAGTTTATTTGCGGACAACGTTATAATTTTAATTTTCATACTGCTTTCTTGATATATGATAGCGTAGCGGCTTTTGTATTGATTGCCGCATGCATCCTTATGTAAAGTGCGAATACTGTAACGCCATATAGTAATTTTGGTAGCTGTGACGTGGTCGTGTGGAATGAGTAGTCATGCTCACTAAAATGTCCAGACATGTGGCGGCGTGGTGGGCCGGGTCAATGGGCTCCCTAAAATATGGTCGAGCGCAGTGATGGCTGGCTCATCCGTCATACTCGTGAACGAGTGCTGCTTGTAGGGACTGGTCTGCTCTTATCACTACGACTGATTTAATCTTATTGCATGATTATATTTGACCCAAAGAATTGGTGCTGGTTGGTAGTTTGTATTCACACGTTTCGACTTGTAAATGTGAACTTACAAGGATTATTTAAAAGAGCAATACACAAGTTTCTTGCTCGTTCTTCTTGTGATGAGACAGCTTTCCGAACGAGTGGTAGATAAAAAACAAATTGTTATGACTATTCAAAAGTGCTTAAATTAAGTTTATTTGAATAAATGATTTTCTATTCTATTCTATTCTATTCTATAAGATAATGATTTGAGAAGGCCACTGCACAAAACTGACCATGAGATGCAACTAGGTTCGGAGAAGAGGTAATAACAAGATCAAGAAGAGAGGGCGGACCGTTATGTGGAAAGTGAGTAGGAAGGAGGGAAAGGACATTGAGATTAAGAGAATGAAGTAAAGAGAGTAGCGTATTGGAGCGGTTATCATTTTTGAGTAGGCATGTATTAAAATCACCCATAATAATGAGATGATCGAATTGAGGCCTCAACTCTGTAATGATGCCTTCAAAGGAGTGAAAATAATTGACGTGAAGGGACGGACTATAGTAAACCCCTAATAGTACTTTCGAGTGATGCAGGATAATTTTGAGGAATAAATGTTCAGGTGCATTATGATCTGGCGGAGACTGTGACACTATTTCAAAGGCAATATCATCATGTAAATAAATAGCTACACCACCACCACCGACCACTCTAGAACCATCTCCCCTATTCGTGACGCAAGTTCGATCATTTCTAATGAGATTGTAGCTAGGAAGGGTAAAAAGTGAAGAGTGCAAGGATGGTTTGAGGAAAGATTCAGAGATTAGAGGTAAACGTAGCCAACAGGTTTGTGTAGTGAGCAGGAATGCTCTGTGCATTAATATGCACAACGTTAAAGTTATTGCAAAGAGTAGAGAATTTAAGGTTGATGTTATTTTCTAATGAGGGCATGTCAGTGAAGGAATCATCCTCTGCACTGGAAAAACTAAGTGAGGAGGAAGAAAGAGAATAATATTCATTATCAGATTCGCTGTTCAAAATATGTGACATTAAAAACAAATAAAATAAATAATAATATAAGTATATAGATAAATATATATATAAATATCCCCTTGGGCACTTTGTGGCTCAGACGTGCCGTATAGGTAGTTTTTTGTTGATCCATTTTCACTTGTTGATCCGGAGGCCTTTTGTTGATCTAATGCCAGCTGACCATATATAAATGTTGATCCGTTTTGAGCCACAACTGTCACGACGAGTAATAATAATAATTAAGCGATTTATACACGATTTTATACAAATCCACCTTTTTGGCATACGAGCACTTCTTGATCCAATTCAAACGGGCCAATCAGGGTGCAGCATTTGCCAAGGGCTTCCTATCATTGGCACGTTTGGGCTACTACATTATGGCTACAGTAACTTAATAATGTCTAGCTAGTATTTGAAGAATAATAGTCTATCTAATCTAAATATTTATAGAAATCAGTCTGGAGTAACGTGACTCCAGATCCAACCTCAATACTTGTTATTTTTTGGACGGGAATCTTTTCTTTTGTAACAACGTTACTGAGCGAATAAAGAGAAGACGCAACGGCGGATCCAGGGGGGAGCGTCATGGAGGTCATGGGAGTCATGGGGGCGTCATGACTCTCCCCCCCTTAGCCCAGGACTTAGGTAGACCACTAATTGAACTAAAAAATAATGAAACAGCAAATTTTTTTGCACGATCGGAGTGTTGGTGCAGTAGTATTAATTATAATTAAACATTGTTACTTAAAACATAACAGTTAAAGTACTATAACACTAAAAGCAAAATAGGTATTTTCAAAATACTTTTTCAAAATAAATTACCCTTTGAGTTTTTGTCCAAACCTCAGATATTTTATTTATTTTAGGTATATCAATCATTACATAGTATAGTATAAAACAAAGTCGCTGTCGCATCTAACAAGTACATAAATAAAGAAACAAGACTTTTTGGCTCTGAATATATTTCAAAAATCAATTACTTGTGTTAATCAATTTATATACTCGTTCTTATTTCATAGTACTTGTTTTGATCCGAATATATACAGATACCGTAACGGTCTATTAATTATGAATTTATTATACCTAACCTAGATATTTTATTTTGACGAAACTCCGTGTAGTAGTAGTATCCGATAAGGGTATGCGAACCCTAAGTATTATTTCAAAATGACCAGTAATTTCGAAGAAATAAGCCTTTGAATTTCAAATCAACTTACCAAACGGACGCTCAAGGTTCGATTCCCGCCACCGATTTTTTTTTGTTATTTTTTTTTGTCTGTATTCTAATTTTAAATTAACTATTTTAATAATTAAATGAATTTAATCGAACAAAACGTTGTTAAGTATTCAATTAATTTTAATTTACATTACCTATTGTACTTTCTAAATTGTAAAGCAGCTAACAATTATAGTAAGATCTTATAAATAACTAACACAACAAGTAAAACATTTTAAATGTATTTTCTTTATTATTACAAATATTTTTTATGCATAATATAATAGTTAATATCTAATAAATACATAATGATCTGATAATCAAATTATAAGTACAGTCTCAAATTGAAAGTAAGAAAAACAGAAAATATAGAGAGAACTATAGGGATATAACAGAAAGATGTGAAAAATGGAGAAGGACAGTAAAAAAGTTACAAATTTAAATAATGTTGCCGCAATTTCTGTTTAAATGAATTTATTACATTATTATATATATTAGGCATACGACTAGCCTTATGACTGTTACTTTTTTTTTAATCTATACATCTATACATGTAAATAAAATTGGAGTGTCTGTTTGTAATATTGAAATAACCGTTTTTACTACTTGCATATGAATATAAATCCGGTACATACACCAAAATAACATATTTTACAAGTTTTGTCTGTCTGTCTGTCTGTTTGTTCCGGCTAATCTCTGAAATAGCTGGACCGATTTTGACGGGACTTTTTTTGGCAAGTAGCTGATGTAATAAGGAGTAACTTACGCTACTGTTATTTTAGAAAAATAAAATAAAATTTCACGCGGACGAAGTCGCTGGGGCCAGCTAGTCTATAGATATACCGAGATTTAATATTTAAGTTGCTATTATGTTGTTGACAAAATTTTACTGTAATGTTACTATTACGTTATCCTACACAATTTGTATTATTTTGGATGAATAAATAAATAAATAAATAATAATCTATACATCTATACATACAAATAAAATTGGAGTGTCTGTTTGTAATATTGAAATAACCGTTTTTTACTACATGCATATGAATATATATAAGGTACATATACCAAAATAACAATTTTTATAATTTTAGTCTGTCTGTCTGTCGGTCTGTTTGTTCCGGCTAATCTCTGAAATGGCTGGACCGATTTTGACGGGACTTTTTTGGCAGGTAGCTGATGTAATAAGGCTACTACCTAGTAACTTAGGCTACTTTTATTTTAGAAAAATAAAGTTAAAAACCACGTGGACGAAGTCGCGGGAACAGCTACTGTATAATATATTAGAGATACCTACGTGTTTTTTTATTGATGACTAGCTGTACACGGGATTTCGTCCGTGTGGAATTAATGCAAAATCGGTCCAGCCATTTCAGAGATTAGCCGGAACAAACAGACAGACGGACAAAAATTGTAAAATATGTTATTTTGGTGTATTATGTACCGTATTTATATTCATATGCAAGTAGTAAAAAACGGTTATTTCAATATTACAAACAACAGGCTTCAACATTCTCAAGTACCACAAAAAAGATGTTTTTATTAAAAACAAGCTGTTCCCGCGACTTCGTCCGCGTGGAATTAAACTTTATTTTTCTAAAATAAAAGTAACCTAAGTTACTCCTTATAAATCAGCTACCTGCCAAAAAGAAGTACCGTCAAAATCGGTCCAGCCATTTCAGAGATTAGCCGGAACAAACAGACCGACAGACAGACAGATTAAAATTATAAAAATTGTTATTTTGGTATATGTACCTTATATATATCCATATGCGTGTAATAAAAACGGTTATTTCAATATTACAAACAGACACTCCAATTTTTATTAAATGTATAGATTATTATTTATTTATTTATTTATTCATCCAAAATAATACAAATTGTGTAGGATAACGTAATAGTAACATTACAGTAAAATTTTGTCAACAACATAATAGCAACTTAAATATTAAATCTCGGTATATCTATAGACTAGCTGGCCCCAGCGACTTCGTCCGCGTGAAATTTTATTTTATTTTTCTAAAATAACAGTAAATAAGGAGTACTACATCAGCAAGTAGCTGATGTAGTACTCCTTATTACATCAGCTACTTACCAAAAAAAGTCCCGTCAAAATCGGTCCAGCTATTTCAGAGATTAGCCGGAACAAACAGACAGACAGACAAAACTTGTAAAATATGTTATTTTGGTGTATGTACCGTATTTATATTCATATGCAAGTAGTAAAAAACGGTTATTTCAATATTACAAACAGACACTCCAATTTTATTTACATGTATAGATTAAAAAAAAGTAACAGTCATAAGGCTAGTCGTATGCCTAATATATATAATAATGTAATAAATTCATTTAAACAGAAATTGCGGGAACATTATTTAAATTTGTAACTTTTTTACTGTCCTTCTACTTTTTTCACATCTTTCTGTTATATCCCTATAGTTCTCTCTATATTTTCTGTTTTTCTTACTTTCAATTTGAGACTGTACTTATAATTTGATTATCGGGTCATTATGTATTTATTTATACATTTATGGGTTATATATTTATGTATGTATATTGTTATTTTTTTATAGAAATGTATATTTTGCTTTGTATTTATATATCTTTTTTTGACATTTCTTATTTATATTAGTGCACCGCCAATAATCTTTCGCTGCACCACTCATGGTTGCCTGGTAAATAACGCGGCAAAATATTAAGTCCACCACATGTACAAATTTTTTTGTGCATTAAAGTTAAATAAATAAAAAAAATACAATACTGTTTAATGAAAATGCGTATTGTCTAGTGCTTTGAGATGTATCAAAATAAGGTCAACAAAAAAGTCCGTGATGGTATATGTCTATCTCTCAAGGATAACCAACAATAACCATTTTTTATCTTTTACATTTTACGGGAATTTTTTTTATCGTATGTTTCCCTTAAAATCATGTAAACTATGCTATTATGTCATAATCTAAAGAAATAATAATATTTTATAGTGAAATATCCACTATAAAATAGTAATGTAAGTAGCAATGTAATTCGTTACGCGCGAATCAGCTGTTATAAGGTCAAAGGTCGGTGCACCCCGCGTATTTGATAAATAGTGCTTCTCTGGATGTCTTTAAGAGAAAATGGCAGTATGTACGTGTATATGTACAAGTCCTTAAGTGTTAAGTTTTTCAAATGTACAATAAAGAATAAATATTTTTAAGTACAGTACTTACGTACATTAATATAATACCTACTTTTTACTTGTATCTATTGTCATCAAAATTAAATTATAAGTTCTTAACTTGACCACGACTATGTGACCCTCTCTTGGCGCCAAAACGAGTGAAAAACTGAATAGCATACGACGACGACGCAGTACCTATAGAGTGGAGCAACTGCTTATTCAGTTTTATTCAACTATTTAGTCCCTCCACCGTTACAATGAATGGAGGCGGATATTACAATGTATGTAGCATTGCGAATATAAAATATCTAGATTAGGTATAATAAATTCATAATTGATAGACCGTTACGGTATCAGAGCCAAAAAAGTCTTCTTTCTTTATTTATGTACTGTTAGATGCGACATCGACTTTGTTTTATACTACACTATGTAATGATTGATATACCTATGTAAAATAAATAAAATATCTGAGGTTTGGACAAAAATTCAAAAGGTACTTTATTTTGAAAAAGTATTTTGAAAATACCTATTTTGCATTTAGTATTTGAAATACAAAACACAAAACTATTTTTGTTTTTAGAGTGACATTTCTATGAATTCACTGTCGATAGCGAGCGGTGCGATGGAAAAAGATAACCGTTTATAAAAATATAATAAATAGCCCTGGACAATTAACACAGACTGATACTGAACTGATATAAATAGATATTTTTATTTTGTAAATACATATAAAACACCCAGACCGATGAAATCAATCGATGACCGATGAGTACATATGTTTGCACCGTGCGGGAAATCGAACCCGCGACCATCGGATGTAAAGCGGTGTGACCACCGAGGCAGTCGAAATACATAAATAATCTTATGAATTTAATTTATTCTAATTTGTTTGTGTGCGCGGGGTGCGGTGTACGGTGCTCCCCCTGCCTCCACCGTTGCTGGAGCTTGCATGTATGGAGCATTGCGAATATAAAATATCTAGATTAGTAAATTAATAAATTCATAATTGATAGACCGTTACGGTATCTATATATATTCGGATTAAAATAAGTATCGCAGTAAGGACCAGTATATAAAGTGATCAACACAATTAATTGATTTTTGAAATATATATACGGAGCCAAAAAGTCTTTGTGTATTCAAAAAATATCTAATTTGTTTATGTGCGCGGGGTGCGGTGTACGGTGCTCCCCCCTGCAACGGTGGAGTTACTATGTATGGAGCATTGCGAATATAAAATATCTACATTAGTAAATTAATAAATTCATAATTGATAGACCGTTACGGTATCTATATATATTCGGATGAAAATAAGTATCGCAGTAAGGACGAGTATATAAAGTGATCAACATAATTAATTGATTTTTGAAATATATTCAGAGCCAAAAAGTCTTTGTGTATACCAAAAATTTAGCCGTTCGGAGCCAGTCATGCACGAATTATTAGTAAAAAATGTGTCGAGTATATCGTACTATCGACGAATATATATGGCCACATCGCAAAATAGAATGCAACGTTGCCACCCCGCCTGAGATATACGCGATAGGAGTCAAGTTATTCAGTGCAAAAGGTGGAATCGGCAAGTGTTTAGGTTGTGGCGTGATCAACAAAGTGCCCAAAGAGGTGTTTATATATATATATATATATATATATATATACATATATAGATGCACAAAGACTTTTTGGCTCTGTATATATATTTCAAAAATCAATTAATTGTGTTGATCACTTTATATACTGGTCCTTACTGCGATACTTATTTTAATCCGAATATATATAGATACCGTAACGGTCTATCAACTATGAATTTACTAATCTAGATATTTTATATTCGCAATGTTCCATACATGCAAGCTCCAGCAACGGTAGGGGGGACCGTACACCGCACCCCACGCACACAAACAAATTAGAATAAATTAGATTCATAAGATTATTTATATATTTCGACTGCCTCGGTGGTCACACCGCTTTACATCCGATGGTCGCGGGTTCGATTTCTCGCACGGTGCAAACATTTGTATTCATCGGTCATCGATTGTTTTCATCGGTCTGGGTGTTTTATATGTATATTATATATGTATTTACAAAATAAAAATATCTATTTATATCAGTTCAGTATCAGTCTGTGTTAATTGTCCAGGGCTATTTATTATATTTTTATAAAAGTTTATCTTTTTCCATCGCACTGCTCGCTATCGACAGTGAATTCATAGAAATGTCATTCTAAAAACAAAAATAGTTTTGTGTTTTGTATTTCAAATACTAAATGCAAAATAGGTATTTTCAGAATACTTTTTCAAAATAAAGTACCTTTTGAATTTTTGTCTAAACCTCAGATATTTTATTTATTTTAGGTATATCAATCATTACATAGTGTAGTATAAAACAAAGTCGCTGTCGCATCTAACAGTACATAAACAAAGAAAGAAGACTTTTTGGCTCTGATACCGTAACGGCCTATCAATTATGAATTTATTATACCTAATCTAGATATTTTATATTCGCAATGCTACATACATTGTAATATCCGCCTCCATTCATTGTAACGGTGGAGGTACTAAATAGTTGAATAAAACTGAATAAGCAGTTGCTCCACTCTATAGGTACTGCGTCGTCGTCGTATGCTGTTCATTTTTTCACTCGTTTTGGCGCCAAGAGAGGGTCACATAGTCGTGGTCAAGTTAAGAACTTATAATTTAATTTTGATAACAATAGATACAAGTAAAAAGTAGGTATTATATTAATGTACGTAAGTACTGTACTTAAAAATATTTATTCTTTATTGTACATTTGAAAAACTGAACACTTAAGGACTTGTACATATACACGTACATACTGCCATTTTCTCTTAAAGACATCCAGAGAAGCACTATTTATCAAATACGCGGGGTGCACCGACCTTTGACCTTATAACAGCTGATTCGCGCGTAACGAATTACATTGCTCCTTTTTGGTATTTTATAGTGGATATGTCACTATAAAATATTATTATTTCTTTAGATTATGACATAATAACATAGTTTACATGATTTTAAGGGAAACATACGATAAAAAAAATTCCCGTAAAATGTAAAAGATAAAAAATGGTTATTGTTGGTTATCCTTAAGAGATAGACATATACCATCATGGACTTTTTTGTTGACCTTATTTTGATACATCTCTAAGCACTAGACAATACGCATTTTCATTAAACAGTATTGTATTTTTTTTATTTCTTTAACTTTAATGCACAAACAAAGTTGTACATGGGGCGGGCTTAATATTTTGCCGCGTTATTTACCAGGCAACCATGAGTGGTGCAGCGAAAGATTATTGGCGGTGCACTAATATAAATAAGAAATGTCAAAAAGATATATAAATACAAAGCAAAATATACATTTCTATAAAATAATAACAATATACATACATAAATATATAACCCATAAATGTATAAATAAATACATAATGATCCGATAATCAAATTATAAGTACAGTCTCAAATTGAAAGTAAGAAAAACAGAAAATATAGAGAGAACTATAGGGATATAACAGAAAGATGTGAAAAAGGAGAAGGACAGTAAAAAAGTTACAAATTTAAATAATGTTGCCGCAATTTCTGTTTAAATGAATTTATTACATTATTATATATATTAGGCATACGACTAGCCTTATGACTGTTACTTTTTTTTTAATCTATACATCTATACATGTAAATAAAATTGGAGTGTTTGTTTGTAATATTGAAATAACCGGTTTTTACTACATGCATATGAATATAAATATACACCAAAATAACATATTTTACAAGTTTTGTCTGTCTGTCTGTCTGTTTGTTCCGGCTAATCTCTGAAATAGCTGGACCGATTTTGATGGGACCTTTTTTGACAGGTAGCTGATGTAATAAGGAGTAACTTAGGCTACTTTTATTTTAGAAAAATAAAGTTAAAAACCACGCGGACGAAGTCGCGGGAATAGCTAGTGTATAATATATTAGAGATACCTACGTGTTTTTTTTATTGATGACTAGCTGTACACGGGATTTCGTCCGTGTGTAATTTAACTTTATTTTACTAAAATATAAGAAGTTACATTCCACGCGAACGAAGTCGCGTGTACAGCTAGTTGTCGGTAGTCTAGCGATTTAGCTAGTACACCGCTTTGATTCCTGCTTGGTGGTCGAGGGTTCGATTCCTCGCACGCTGCAAACATTTGTATTCATGAGTATGATTGTTTGTAACGGTCTGGGTGTTTTCTATGTATAGATAATATATATTAATTTACGAAAAAAATCTTTGTATTTGTATCAGTTATCTGGTACCCATAACACAATGTTCAGCTAGCTTAACTTGGGTCTAGATGAAGCTGTGTGAATTGTCCTGAGATTACTATTATTACTATAATAAATCTTTTCAAATCAGCCGATGTTTATTTTTGCCATAATACGTGCTGTTACCATGTGATAATATTACGTAGTTACTGTTTGATAATGTGATAATATTACGTACTTATTACTGTTTTAAATGTGATGTGTTCATTATTTATATTTCCTTTGAATTAAAGACAAGTGTATATATATATATATATATATACGCGCATAGTTGTACGCTTTGTTGATCCAGCCACGACCCGTAGATACATTTGCTGGTTCCACTGTCTCTCTCTTTCTACCACTATAACGGTAT